>NW_025727545.1:0-36259 GCF_021461385.2 Schistocerca piceifrons
GCTACCGAGGCAGGTGATCGCCAGGCCTTCTGGAATCTCGGTAAGTACCAAATACCAGTGGTAGAGAGTCTGCACTTCCTGGCTCATTTTTTTCTGTTGCTACACGTGCATTCCCGGCGCGACAGGCAACTTGCGATGCTAGGCCGACGCCAGTATGTACAATAGCGCACAACAGTCCAAACGAGCAGTCGTGCGCGCTGCATGTTTGGTTATTCCCACACGGAAATCCCGCGGTTCATTCTCATGGCTCACGCAGTTCGAGTGCGAAAGACACGCAGCACCACTATCGGAGAAAAAACAAAATGATGCATCGGCCGGGAATCGAACCCGGGCCGCCCGCGTGGCAGGCGAGCATTCTACCACTTAACCACCGATGCTCAGCTAGTTCACAGCTTCCTGGTGCTTTCCGCGGCAGACGTCTGAGGGGAAAGTGGGACTGCCGTCCAGCGCCGTCGCATCCTCTCGAGAGAATGCTACACACGCTGAATCCTGAACTGCACTGCACTGCTTAAAAATGACGCCCGAACGCGATCGCCTAAGTACTCTTGCGGCGCACGCACGCGACGACTCTTGCCAAAGGACGCGAAATGTGCGTAGAGACGCTGTCTGGATGCGCTCGCCTACCCCGTAATGCGCCTACAGCTACGACCACCTTGAGCCGCCGCCGACAGGCGGGAAGCAGACACAGCGCGGCGTGCGCGGACGGAAACCGTGCGGTGGTGGTGTAATGGTCAGCATAGTTGCCTTCCAAGCAGTTGATCCGGGTTCGATTCCCGGCCACCGCAGCCGGCTTTTACTTTTGCGTATGAGTACTTTTGCCACGCGTCTTTAAATTAATGTTTCTTTCCCCCTCTTACTCGCTTTCATGCCACCCTATAGTGTGTGCGTCGATTCCCCTTGAGTCTCGACTTGTCTCGACTTTGCTCAGCTGACGCGAGAGCTGACGCTCTCCAATCGGCCTATATCAAGAGGACAAGCACGCGAAACGACTGAGAGAGGTATGGCGAGGCGGCCACCACATTACTTATGCCTCAAGTAAATACCTGCTGCCTGTTATCATGTATTGTCTGATGTTACATGTTCTGTCAGACAAATTCAGTTTTATTACTAGTACATTTCTTTTTTTTTTTTTTTTTTTCTTTGTTGAAAATTTTACAACACGCTCCTTCATTTCACTGTGGCCGCACGGCGCGACTTGGCATACCGAGAGGCAAAACGTGGCGCCAGTGCCCTTGACCGAATAGCGCTGCAGCTCCGAAACCGAAGAGGAAAGAGTAATACGAATCGAAACCGTCGGCAGTGCCCTGTGTTCGCAGGCGGTCACCCGCCCAAGCACTGACAACGCCCAGCTTCGCGCAGTAGCGGTGATCGGACGAGAAACTTTGTGTTCACCGTGCTGTGACCAGTGAAGTGTTTTAGCGCGTCCCGACAAGTCGCGTTCTGGTCCCCTATCAGCTCCCACACAATGTGACGACTTCTTTGTTACCATACTTCCCCGCCGAAATCGGCGTTGCCTTTTTGAAAGAGTGAAATCGTAGTGGCCCGTGGGGGGATCGAACCCACGACCTTCGCGTTATTAGCACGACGCTCTAACCGACTGAGCTAACGGGCCTCGGGAATTGCTCTGCGTATTGCCATGTAACATTTCTATGGTAGCAGTCCAACAGTGGACCAGCGTCTCTTCTTCCTTTATTCCGCTGCTCGTAGTAATTTCATTGCGTGCCCGTTTCTCTCGACTGTTTTCAGCTGACGTTTATGAACCAGTAGCTATAATGCGAGGAGGACGTGAAACAGCCTTTCGCAGGGTCAAAACTTGTCGTGACTTTTGCCGAAAAATTCCGTTCCGGTACCGGGAATCGAACCCGGGCCTCCTGGGTGAAAGCCAGGTATCCTAGCCACTAGACCACACCGGACGCGCAAGTTTTACTCGGGGTTTATACCCGGTCCACTCGCTTTCCGTGTCGCACTTTCCCTGTTTGCGAGCATCTTTTCGCGCGCCCATGGCGAGGCGCGCATGGCAAAAGTCACAATTCATTGCTTTATGCCTCGTTGTTACAGCGGTAGGAGGAAAAGCAAAGCTGTAAGTAGTAATATTTATTTACTTATTTCGCAAGTAAATACCTGCTGCCTGTCATCGTACAGCAGGTCATACATTGTGTGACTTTACACGTTATATCGTACGAAATTCAGTATTATTACTAGTACTTTTTTCCTTGAAAATTTCACATAAGAACTGCAAGTAGTAATAACGGGAAGTAAACATTATCACGCTGAGTCGTTGAAGCCTTGAGGATAACAAAGTACAAAGTGTTTTGCTCCTTCGCAAACCCCAGAGCCGTCGATTTAGCTGTGGACGAAAGTAAATTAAATGCCCCGGGTGAGGATCGAACTCACGACCTTAAGATTATGAGACTTACGCGCTGCCTACTGCGCTACCGAGGCAGGTGATCGCCAGGCCTTCTGGAATCTCGGTAAGTACCAAATACCAGTGGTAGAGAGTCTGCACTTCCTGGCTCATTTTTTTCTGTTGCTACACGTGCATTCCCGGCGCGACAGGCAACTTGCGATGCTAGGCCGACGCCAGTATGTACAATAGCGCACAACAGTCCAAACGAGCAGTCGTGCGCGCTGCATGTTTGGTTATTCCCACACGGAAATCCCGCGGTTCATTCTCATGGCTCACGCAGTTCGAGTGCGAAAGACACGCAGCACCACTATCGGAGAAAAAACAAAATGATGCATCGGCCGGGAATCGAACCCGGGCCGCCCGCGTGGCAGGCGAGCATTCTACCACTTAACCACCGATGCTCAGCTAGTTCACAGCTTCCTGGTGCTTTCCGCGGCAGACGTCTGAGGGGAAAGTGGGACTGCCGTCCAGCGCCGTCGCATCCTCTCGAGAGAATGCTACACACGCTGAATCCTGAACTGCACTGCACTGCTTAAAAATGACGCCCGAACGCGATCGCCTAAGTACTCTTGCGGCGCACGCACGCGACGACTCTTGCCAAAGGACGCGAAATGTGCGTAGAGACGCTGTCTGGATGCGCTCGCCTACCCCGTAATGCGCCTACAGCTACGACCACCTTGAGCCGCCGCCGACAGGCGGGAAGCAGACACAGCGCGGCGTGCGCGGACGGAAACCGTGCGGTGGTGGTGTAATGGTCAGCATAGTTGCCTTCCAAGCAGTTGATCCGGGTTCGATTCCCGGCCACCGCAGCCGGCTTTTACTTTTGCGTATGAGTACTTTTGCCACGCGTCTTTAAATTAATGTTTCTTTCCCCCTCTTACTCGCTTTCATGCCACCCTATAGTGTGTGCGTCGATTCCCCTTGAGTCTCGACTTGTCTCGACTTTGCTCAGCTGACGCGAGAGCTGACGCTCTCCAATCGGCCTATATCAAGAGGACAAGCACGCGAAACGACTGAGAGAGGTATGGCGAGGCGGCCACCACATTACTTATGCCTCAAGTAAATACCTGCTGCCTGTTATCATGTATTGTCTGATGTTACATGTTCTGTCAGACAAATTCAGTTTTATTACTAGTACATTTCTTTTTTTTTTTTTTTTTTCTTTGTTGAAAATTTTACAACACGCTCCTTCATTTCACTGTGGCCGCACGGCGCGACTTGGCATACCGAGAGGCAAAACGTGGCGCCAGTGCCCTTGACCGAATAGCGCTGCAGCTCCGAAACCGAAGAGGAAAGAGTAATACGAATCGAAACCGTCGGCAGTGCCCTGTGTTCGCAGGCGGTCACCCGCCCAAGCACTGACAACGCCCAGCTTCGCGCAGTAGCGGTGATCGGACGAGAAACTTTGTGTTCACCGTGCTGTGACCAGTGAAGTGTTTTAGCGCGTCCCGACAAGTCGCGTTCTGGTCCCCTATCAGCTCCCACACAATGTGACGACTTCTTTGTTACCATACTTCCCCGCCGAAATCGGCGTTGCCTTTTTGAAAGAGTGAAATCGTAGTGGCCCGTGGGGGGATCGAACCCACGACCTTCGCGTTATTAGCACGACGCTCTAACCGACTGAGCTAACGGGCCTCGGGAATTGCTCTGCGTATTGCCATGTAACATTTCTATGGTAGCAGTCCAACAGTGGACCAGCGTCTCTTCTTCCTTTATTCCGCTGCTCGTAGTAATTTCATTGCGTGCCCGTTTCTCTCGACTGTTTTCAGCTGACGTTTATGAACCAGTAGCTATAATGCGAGGAGGACGTGAAACAGCCTTTCGCAGGGTCAAAACTTGTCGTGACTTTTGCCGAAAAATTCCGTTCCGGTACCGGGAATCGAACCCGGGCCTCCTGGGTGAAAGCCAGGTATCCTAGCCACTAGACCACACCGGACGCGCAAGTTTTACTCGGGGTTTACACCCGGTCCACTCGCTTTCCGTGTCGCACTTTCCCTGTTTGCGAGCATCTTTTCGCGCGCCCATGGCGAGGCGCGCATGGCAAAAGTCACAATTCATTGCTTTATGCCTCGTTGTTACAGCGGTAGGAGGAAAAGCAAAGCTGTAAGTAGTAATATTTATTTACTTATTTCGCAAGTAAATACCTGCTGCCTGTCATCGTACAGCAGGTCATACATTGAGTGACTTTACACGTTATATCGTACGAAATTCAGTATTATTACTAGTACTTTTTTCCTTGAAAATTTCACATAAGAACTGCAAGTAGTAATAACGGGAAGTAAACATTATCACGCTGAGTCGTTGAAGCCTTGAGGATAACAAAGTACAAAGTGTTTTGCTCCTTCGCAAACCCCAGAGCCGTCGATTTAGCTGTGGACGAAAGTAAATTAAATGCCCCGGGTGAGGATCGAACTCACGACCTTAAGATTATGAGACTTACGCGCTGCCTACTGCGCTACCGAGGCAGGTGATCGCCAGGCCTTCTGGAATCTCGGTAAGTACCAAATACCAGTGGTAGAGAGTCTGCACTTCCTGGCTCATTTTTTTCTGTTGCTACACGTGCATTCCCGGCGCGACAGGCAACTTGCGATGCTAGGCCGACGCCAGTATGTACAATAGCGCACAACAGTCCAAACGAGCAGTCGTGCGCGCTGCATGTTTGGTTATTCCCACACGGAAATCCCGCGGTTCATTCTCATGGCTCACGCAGTTCGAGTGCGAAAGACACGCAGCACCACTATCGGAGAAAAAACAAAATGATGCATCGGCCGGGAATCGAACCCGGGCCGCCCGCGTGGCAGGCGAGCATTCTACCACTTAACCACCGATGCTCAGCTAGTTCACAGCTTCCTGGTGCTTTCCGCGGCAGACGTCTGAGGGGAAAGTGGGACTGCCGTCCAGCGCCGTCGCATCCTCTCGAGAGAATGCTACACACGCTGAATCCTGAACTGCACTGCACTGCTTAAAAATGACGCCCGAACGCGATCGCCTAAGTACTCTTGCGGCGCACGCACGCGACGACTCTTGCCAAAGGACGCGAAATGTGCGTAGAGACGCTGTCTGGATGCGCTCGCCTACCCCGTAATGCGCCTACAGCTACGACCACCTTGAGCCGCCGCCGACAGGCGGGAAGCAGACACAGCGCGGCGTGCGCGGACGGAAACCGTGCGGTGGTGGTGTAATGGTCAGCATAGTTGCCTTCCAAGCAGTTGATCCGGGTTCGATTCCCGGCCACCGCAGCCGGCTTTTACTTTTGCGTATGAGTACTTTTGCCACGCGTCTTTAAATTAATGTTTCTTTCCCCCTCTTACTCGCTTTCATGCCACCCTATAGTGTGTGCGTCGATTCCCCTTGAGTCTCGACTTGTCTCGACTTTGCTCAGCTGACGCGAGAGCTGACGCTCTCCAATCGGCCTATATCAAGAGGACAAGCACGCGAAACGACTGAGAGAGGTATGGCGAGGCGGCCACCACATTACTTATGCCTCAAGTAAATACCTGCTGCCTGTTATCATGTATTGTCTGATGTTACATGTTCTGTCAGACAAATTCAGTTTTATTACTAGTACATTTCTTTTTTTTTTTTTTTTTTTCTTTGTTGAAAATTTTACAACACGCTCCTTCATTTCACTGTGGCCGCACGGCGCGACTTGGCATACCGAGAGGCAAAACGTGGCGCCAGTGCCCTTGACCGAATAGCGCTGCAGCTCCGAAACCGAAGAGGAAAGAGTAATACGAATCGAAACCGTCGGCAGTGCCCTGTGTTCGCAGGCGGTCACCCGCCCAAGCACTGACAACGCCCAGCTTCGCGCAGTAGCGGTGATCGGACGAGAAACTTTGTGTTCACCGTGCTGTGACCAGTGAAGTGTTTTAGCGCGTCCCGACAAGTCGCGTTCTGGTCCCCTATCAGCTCCCACACAATGTGACGACTTCTTTGTTACCATACTTCCCCGCCGAAATCGGCGTTGCCTTTTTGAAAGAGTGAAATCGTAGTGGCCCGTGGGGGGATCGAACCCACGACCTTCGCGTTATTAGCACGACGCTCTAACCGACTGAGCTAACGGGCCTCGGGAATTGCTCTGCGTATTGCCATGTAACATTTCTATGGTAGCAGTCCAACAGTGGACCAGCGTCTCTTCTTCCTTTATTCCGCTGCTCGTAGTAATTTCATTGCGTGCCCGTTTCTCTCGACTGTTTTCAGCTGACGTTTATGAACCAGTAGCTATAATGCGAGGAGGACGTGAAACAGCCTTTCGCAGGGTCAAAACTTGTCGTGACTTTTGCCGAAAAATTCCGTTCCGGTACCGGGAATCGAACCCGGGCCTCCTGGGTGAAAGCCAGGTATCCTAGCCACTAGACCACACCGGACGCGCAAGTTTTACTCGGGGTTTACACCCGGTCCACTCGCTTTCCGTGTCGCACTTTCCCTGTTTGCGAGCATCTTTTCGCGCGCCCATGGCGAGGCGCGCATGGCAAAAGTCACAATTCATTGCTTTATGCCTCGTTGTTACAGCGGTAGGAGGAAAAGCAAAGCTGTAAGTAGTAATATTTATTTACTTATTTCGCAAGTAAATACCTGCTGCCTGTCATCGTACAGCAGGTCATACATTGAGTGACTTTACACGTTATATCGTACGAAATTCAGTATTATTACTAGTACTTTTTTCCTTGAAAATTTCACATAAGAACTGCAAGTAGTAATAACGGGAAGTAAACATTATCACGCTGAGTCGTTGAAGCCTTGAGGATAACAAAGTACAAAGTGTTTTGCTCCTTCGCAAACCCCAGAGCCGTCGATTTAGCTGTGGACGAAAGTAAATTAAATGCCCCGGGTGAGGATCGAACTCACGACCTTAAGATTATGAGACTTACGCGCTGCCTACTGCGCTACCGAGGCAGGTGATCGCCAGGCCTTCTGGAATCTCGGTAAGTACCAAATACCAGTGGTAGAGAGTCTGCACTTCCTGGCTCATTTTTTTCTGTTGCTACACGTGCATTCCCGGCGCGACAGGCAACTTGCGATGCTAGGCCGACGCCAGTATGTACAATAGCGCACAACAGTCCAAACGAGCAGTCGTGCGCGCTGCATGTTTGGTTATTCCCACACGGAAATCCCGCGGTTCATTCTCATGGCTCACGCAGTTCGAGTGCGAAAGACACGCAGCACCACTATCGGAGAAAAAACAAAATGATGCATCGGCCGGGAATCGAACCCGGGCCGCCCGCGTGGCAGGCGAGCATTCTACCACTTAACCACCGATGCTCAGCTAGTTCACAGCTTCCTGGTGCTTTCCGCGGCAGACGTCTGAGGGGAAAGTGGGACTGCCGTCCAGCGCCGTCGCATCCTCTCGAGAGAATGCTACACACGCTGAATCCTGAACTGCACTGCACTGCTTAAAAATGACGCCCGAACGCGATCGCCTAAGTACTCTTGCGGCGCACGCACGCGACGACTCTTGCCAAAGGACGCGAAATGTGCGTAGAGACGCTGTCTGGATGCGCTCGCCTACCCCGTAATGCGCCTACAGCTACGACCACCTTGAGCCGCCGCCGACAGGCGGGAAGCAGACACAGCGCGGCGTGCGCGGACGGAAACCGTGCGGTGGTGGTGTAATGGTCAGCATAGTTGCCTTCCAAGCAGTTGATCCGGGTTCGATTCCCGGCCACCGCAGCCGGCTTTTACTTTTGCGTATGAGTACTTTTGCCACGCGTCTTTAAATTAATGTTTCTTTCCCCCTCTTACTCGCTTTCATGCCACCCTATAGTGTGTGCGTCGATTCCCCTTGAGTCTCGACTTGTCTCGACTTTGCTCAGCTGACGCGAGAGCTGACGCTCTCCAATCGGCCTATATCAAGAGGACAAGCACGCGAAACGACTGAGAGAGGTATGGCGAGGCGGCCACCACATTACTTATGCCTCAAGTAAATACCTGCTGCCTGTTATCATGTATTGTCTGATGTTACATGTTCTGTCAGACAAATTCAGTTTTATTACTAGTACATTTCTTTTTTTTTTTTTTTTTTTCTTTGTTGAAAATTTTACAACACGCTCCTTCATTTCACTGTGGCCGCACGGCGCGACTTGGCATACCGAGAGGCAAAACGTGGCGCCAGTGCCCTTGACCGAATAGCGCTGCAGCTCCGAAACCGAAGAGGAAAGAGTAATACGAATCGAAACCGTCGGCAGTGCCCTGTGTTCGCAGGCGGTCACCCGCCCAAGCACTGACAACGCCCAGCTTCGCGCAGTAGCGGTGATCGGACGAGAAACTTTGTGTTCACCGTGCTGTGACCAGTGAAGTGTTTTAGCGCGTCCCGACAAGTCGCGTTCTGGTCCCCTATCAGCTCCCACACAATGTGACGACTTCTTTGTTACCATACTTCCCCGCCGAAATCGGCGTTGCCTTTTTGAAAGAGTGAAATCGTAGTGGCCCGTGGGGGGATCGAACCCACGACCTTCGCGTTATTAGCACGACGCTCTAACCGACTGAGCTAACGGGCCTCGGGAATTGCTCTGCGTATTGCCATGTAACATTTCTATGGTAGCAGTCCAACAGTGGACCAGCGTCTCTTCTTCCTTTATTCCGCTGCTCGTAGTAATTTCATTGCGTGCCCGTTTCTCTCGACTGTTTTCAGCTGACGTTTATGAACCAGTAGCTATAATGCGAGGAGGACGTGAAACAGCCTTTCGCAGGGTCAAAACTTGTCGTGACTTTTGCCGAAAAATTCCGTTCCGGTACCGGGAATCGAACCCGGGCCTCCTGGGTGAAAGCCAGGTATCCTAGCCACTAGACCACACCGGACGCGCAAGTTTTACTCGGGGTTTATACCCGGTCCACTCGCTTTCCGTGTCGCACTTTCCCTGTTTGCGAGCATCTTTTCGCGCGCCCATGGCGAGGCGCGCATGGCAAAAGTCACAATTCATTGCTTTATGCCTCGTTGTTACAGCGGTAGGAGGAAAAGCAAAGCTGTAAGTAGTAATATTTATTTACTTATTTCGCAAGTAAATACCTGCTGCCTGTCATCGTACAGCAGGTCATACATTGTGTGACTTTACACGTTATATCGTACGAAATTCAGTATTATTACTAGTACTTTTTTCCTTGAAAATTTCACATAAGAACTGCAAGTAGTAATAACGGGAAGTAAACATTATCACGCTGAGTCGTTGAAGCCTTGAGGATAACAAAGTACAAAGTGTTTTGCTCCTTCGCAAACCCCAGAGCCGTCGATTTAGCTGTGGACGAAAGTAAATTAAATGCCCCGGGTGAGGATCGAACTCACGACCTTAAGATTATGAGACTTACGCGCTGCCTACTGCGCTACCGAGGCAGGTGATCGCCAGGCCTTCTGGAATCTCGGTAAGTACCAAATACCAGTGGTAGAGAGTCTGCACTTCCTGGCTCATTTTTTTCTGTTGCTACACGTGCATTCCCGGCGCGACAGGCAACTTGCGATGCTAGGCCGACGCCAGTATGTACAATAGCGCACAACAGTCCAAACGAGCAGTCGTGCGCGCTGCATGTTTGGTTATTCCCACACGGAAATCCCGCGGTTCATTCTCATGGCTCACGCAGTTCGAGTGCGAAAGACACGCAGCACCACTATCGGAGAAAAAACAAAATGATGCATCGGCCGGGAATCGAACCCGGGCCGCCCGCGTGGCAGGCGAGCATTCTACCACTTAACCACCGATGCTCAGCTAGTTCACAGCTTCCTGGTGCTTTCCGCGGCAGACGTCTGAGGGGAAAGTGGGACTGCCGTCCAGCGCCGTCGCATCCTCTCGAGAGAATGCTACACACGCTGAATCCTGAACTGCACTGCACTGCTTAAAAATGACGCCCGAACGCGATCGCCTAAGTACTCTTGCGGCGCACGCACGCGACGACTCTTGCCAAAGGACGCGAAATGTGCGTAGAGACGCTGTCTGGATGCGCTCGCCTACCCCGTAATGCGCCTACAGCTACGACCACCTTGAGCCGCCGCCGACAGGCGGGAAGCAGACACAGCGCGGCGTGCGCGGACGGAAACCGTGCGGTGGTGGTGTAATGGTCAGCATAGTTGCCTTCCAAGCAGTTGATCCGGGTTCGATTCCCGGCCACCGCAGCCGGCTTTTACTTTTGCGTATGAGTACTTTTGCCACGCGTCTTTAAATTAATGTTTCTTTCCCCCTCTTACTCGCTTTCATGCCACCCTATAGTGTGTGCGTCGATTCCCCTTGAGTCTCGACTTGTCTCGACTTTGCTCAGCTGACGCGAGAGCTGACGCTCTCCAATCGGCCTATATCAAGAGGACAAGCACGCGAAACGACTGAGAGAGGTATGGCGAGGCGGCCACCACATTACTTATGCCTCAAGTAAATACCTGCTGCCTGTTATCATGTATTGTCTGATGTTACATGTTCTGTCAGACAAATTCAGTTTTATTACTAGTACATTTCTTTTTTTTTTTTTTTTTTCTTTGTTGAAAATTTTACAACACGCTCCTTCATTTCACTGTGGCCGCACGGCGCGACTTGGCATACCGAGAGGCAAAACGTGGCGCCAGTGCCCTTGACCGAATAGCGCTGCAGCTCCGAAACCGAAGAGGAAAGAGTAATACGAATCGAAACCGTCGGCAGTGCCCTGTGTTCGCAGGCGGTCACCCGCCCAAGCACTGACAACGCCCAGCTTCGCGCAGTAGCGGTGATCGGACGAGAAACTTTGTGTTCACCGTGCTGTGACCAGTGAAGTGTTTTAGCGCGTCCCGACAAGTCGCGTTCTGGTCCCCTATCAGCTCCCACACAATGTGACGACTTCTTTGTTACCATACTTCCCCGCCGAAATCGGCGTTGCCTTTTTGAAAGAGTGAAATCGTAGTGGCCCGTGGGGGGATCGAACCCACGACCTTCGCGTTATTAGCACGACGCTCTAACCGACTGAGCTAACGGGCCTCGGGAATTGCTCTGCGTATTGCCATGTAACATTTCTATGGTAGCAGTCCAACAGTGGACCAGCGTCTCTTCTTCCTTTATTCCGCTGCTCGTAGTAATTTCATTGCGTGCCCGTTTCTCTCGACTGTTTTCAGCTGACGTTTATGAACCAGTAGCTATAATGCGAGGAGGACGTGAAACAGCCTTTCGCAGGGTCAAAACTTGTCGTGACTTTTGCCGAAAAATTCCGTTCCGGTACCGGGAATCGAACCCGGGCCTCCTGGGTGAAAGCCAGGTATCCTAGCCACTAGACCACACCGGACGCGCAAGTTTTACTCGGGGTTTACACCCGGTCCACTCGCTTTCCGTGTCGCACTTTCCCTGTTTGCGAGCATCTTTTCGCGCGCCCATGGCGAGGCGCGCATGGCAAAAGTCACAATTCATTGCTTTATGCCTCGTTGTTACAGCGGTAGGAGGAAAAGCAAAGCTGTAAGTAGTAATATTTATTTACTTATTTCGCAAGTAAATACCTGCTGCCTGTCATCGTACAGCAGGTCATACATTGTGTGACTTTACACGTTATATCGTACGAAATTCAGTATTATTACTAGTACTTTTTTCCTTGAAAATTTCACATAAGAACTGCAAGTAGTAATAACGGGAAGTAAACATTATCACGCTGAGTCGTTGAAGCCTTGAGGATAACAAAGTACAAAGTGTTTTGCTCCTTCGCAAACCCCAGAGCCGTCGATTTAGCTGTGGACGAAAGTAAATTAAATGCCCCGGGTGAGGATCGAACTCACGACCTTAAGATTATGAGACTTACGCGCTGCCTACTGCGCTACCGAGGCAGGTGATCGCCAGGCCTTCTGGAATCTCGGTAAGTACCAAATACCAGTGGTAGAGAGTCTGCACTTCCTGGCTCATTTTTTTCTGTTGCTACACGTGCATTCCCGGCGCGACAGGCAACTTGCGATGCTAGGCCGACGCCAGTATGTACAATAGCGCACAACAGTCCAAACGAGCAGTCGTGCGCGCTGCATGTTTGGTTATTCCCACACGGAAATCCCGCGGTTCATTCTCATGGCTCACGCAGTTCGAGTGCGAAAGACACGCAGCACCACTATCGGAGAAAAAACAAAATGATGCATCGGCCGGGAATCGAACCCGGGCCGCCCGCGTGGCAGGCGAGCATTCTACCACTTAACCACCGATGCTCAGCTAGTTCACAGCTTCCTGGTGCTTTCCGCGGCAGACGTCTGAGGGGAAAGTGGGACTGCCGTCCAGCGCCGTCGCATCCTCTCGAGAGAATGCTACACACGCTGAATCCTGAACTGCACTGCACTGCTTAAAAATGACGCCCGAACGCGATCGCCTAAGTACTCTTGCGGCGCACGCACGCGACGACTCTTGCCAAAGGACGCGAAATGTGCGTAGAGACGCTGTCTGGATGCGCTCGCCTACCCCGTAATGCGCCTACAGCTACGACCACCTTGAGCCGCCGCCGACAGGCGGGAAGCAGACACAGCGCGGCGTGCGCGGACGGAAACCGTGCGGTGGTGGTGTAATGGTCAGCATAGTTGCCTTCCAAGCAGTTGATCCGGGTTCGATTCCCGGCCACCGCAGCCGGCTTTTACTTTTGCGTATGAGTACTTTTGCCACGCGTCTTTAAATTAATGTTTCTTTCCCTCTCTTACTCGCTTTCATGCCACCCTATAGTGTGTGCGTCGATTCCCCTTGAGTCTCGACTTGTCTCGACTTTGCTCAGCTGACGCGAGAGCTGACGCTCTCCAATCGGCCTATATCAAGAGGACAAGCACGCGAAACGACTGAGAGAGGTATGGCGAGGCGGCCACCACATTACTTATGCCTCAAGTAAATACCTGCTGCCTGTTATCATGTATTGTCTGATGTTACATGTTCTGTCAGACAAATTCAGTTTTATTACTAGTACATTTCTTTTTTTTTTTTTTTTTTTCTTTGTTGAAAATTTTACAACACGCTCCTTCATTTCACTGTGGCCGCACGGCGCGACTTGGCATACCGAGAGGCAAAACGTGGCGCCAGTGCCCTTGACCGAATAGCGCTGCAGCTCCGAAACCGAAGAGGAAAGAGTAATACGAATCGAAACCGTCGGCAGTGCCCTGTGTTCGCAGGCGGTCACCCGCCCAAGCACTGACAACGCCCAGCTTCGCGCAGTAGCGGTGATCGGACGAGAAACTTTGTGTTCACCGTGCTGTGACCAGTGAAGTGTTTTAGCGCGTCCCGACAAGTCGCGTTCTGGTCCCCTATCAGCTCCCACACAATGTGACGACTTCTTTGTTACCATACTTCCCCGCCGAAATCGGCGTTGCCTTTTTGAAAGAGTGAAATCGTAGTGGCCCGTGGGGGGATCGAACCCACGACCTTCGCGTTATTAGCACGACGCTCTAACCGACTGAGCTAACGGGCCTCGGGAATTGCTCTGCGTATTGCCATGTAACATTTCTATGGTAGCAGTCCAACAGTGGACCAGCGTCTCTTCTTCCTTTATTCCGCTGCTCGTAGTAATTTCATTGCGTGCCCGTTTCTCTCGACTGTTTTCAGCTGACGTTTATGAACCAGTAGCTATAATGCGAGGAGGACGTGAAACAGCCTTTCGCAGGGTCAAAACTTGTCGTGACTTTTGCCGAAAAATTCCGTTCCGGTACCGGGAATCGAACCCGGGCCTCCTGGGTGAAAGCCAGGTATCCTAGCCACTAGACCACACCGGACGCGCAAGTTTTACTCGGGGTTTATACCCGGTCCACTCGCTTTCCGTGTCGCACTTTCCCTGTTTGCGAGCATCTTTTCGCGCGCCCATGGCGAGGCGCGCATGGCAAAAGTCACAATTCATTGCTTTATGCCTCGTTGTTACAGCGGTAGGAGGAAAAGCAAAGCTGTAAGTAGTAATATTTATTTACTTATTTCGCAAGTAAATACCTGCTGCCTGTCATCGTACAGCAGGTCATACATTGTGTGACTTTACACGTTATATCGTACGAAATTCAGTATTATTACTAGTACTTTTTTCCTTGAAAATTTCACATAAGAACTGCAAGTAGTAATAACGGGAAGTAAACATTATCACGCTGAGTCGTTGAAGCCTTGAGGATAACAAAGTACAAAGTGTTTTGCTCCTTCGCAAACCCCAGAGCCGTCGATTTAGCTGTGGACGAAAGTAAATTAAATGCCCCGGGTGAGGATCGAACTCACGACCTTAAGATTATGAGACTTACGCGCTGCCTACTGCGCTACCGAGGCAGGTGATCGCCAGGCCTTCTGGAATCTCGGTAAGTACCAAATACCAGTGGTAGAGAGTCTGCACTTCCTGGCTCATTTTTTTCTGTTGCTACACGTGCATTCCCGGCGCGACAGGCAACTTGCGATGCTAGGCCGACGCCAGTATGTACAATAGCGCACAACAGTCCAAACGAGCAGTCGTGCGCGCTGCATGTTTGGTTATTCCCACACGGAAATCCCGCGGTTCATTCTCATGGCTCACGCAGTTCGAGTGCGAAAGACACGCAGCACCACTATCGGAGAAAAAACAAAATGATGCATCGGCCGGGAATCGAACCCGGGCCGCCCGCGTGGCAGGCGAGCATTCTACCACTTAACCACCGATGCTCAGCTAGTTCACAGCTTCCTGGTGCTTTCCGCGGCAGACGTCTGAGGGGAAAGTGGGACTGCCGTCCAGCGCCGTCGCATCCTCTCGAGAGAATGCTACACACGCTGAATCCTGAACTGCACTGCACTGCTTAAAAATGACGCCCGAACGCGATCGCCTAAGTACTCTTGCGGCGCACGCACGCGACGACTCTTGCCAAAGGACGCGAAATGTGCGTAGAGACGCTGTCTGGATGCGCTCGCCTACCCCGTAATGCGCCTACAGCTACGACCACCTTGAGCCGCCGCCGACAGGCGGGAAGCAGACACAGCGCGGCGTGCGCGGACGGAAACCGTGCGGTGGTGGTGTAATGGTCAGCATAGTTGCCTTCCAAGCAGTTGATCCGGGTTCGATTCCCGGCCACCGCAGCCGGCTTTTACTTTTGCGTATGAGTACTTTTGCCACGCGTCTTTAAATTAATGTTTCTTTCCCCCTCTTACTCGCTTTCATGCCACCCTATAGTGTGTGCGTCGATTCCCCTTGAGTCTCGACTTGTCTCGACTTTGCTCAGCTGACGCGAGAGCTGACGCTCTCCAATCGGCCTATATCAAGAGGACAAGCACGCGAAACGACTGAGAGAGGTATGGCGAGGCGGCCACCACATTACTTATGCCTCAAGTAAATACCTGCTGCCTGTTATCATGTATTGTCTGATGTTACATGTTCTGTCAGACAAATTCAGTTTTATTACTAGTACATTTCTTTTTTTTTTTTTTTTTTCTTTGTTGAAAATTTTACAACACGCTCCTTCATTTCACTGTGGCCGCACGGCGCGACTTGGCATACCGAGAGGCAAAACGTGGCGCCAGTGCCCTTGACCGAATAGCGCTGCAGCTCCGAAACCGAAGAGGAAAGAGTAATACGAATCGAAACCGTCGGCAGTGCCCTGTGTTCGCAGGCGGTCACCCGCCCAAGCACTGACAACGCCCAGCTTCGCGCAGTAGCGGTGATCGGACGAGAAACTTTGTGTTCACCGTGCTGTGACCAGTGAAGTGTTTTAGCGCGTCCCGACAAGTCGCGTTCTGGTCCCCTATCAGCTCCCACACAATGTGACGACTTCTTTGTTACCATACTTCCCCGCCGAAATCGGCGTTGCCTTTTTGAAAGAGTGAAATCGTAGTGGCCCGTGGGGGGATCGAACCCACGACCTTCGCGTTATTAGCACGACGCTCTAACCGACTGAGCTAACGGGCCTCGGGAATTGCTCTGCGTATTGCCATGTAACATTTCTATGGTAGCAGTCCAACAGTGGACCAGCGTCTCTTCTTCCTTTATTCCGCTGCTCGTAGTAATTTCATTGCGTGCCCGTTTCTCTCGACTGTTTTCAGCTGACGTTTATGAACCAGTAGCTATAATGCGAGGAGGACGTGAAACAGCCTTTCGCAGGGTCAAAACTTGTCGTGACTTTTGCCGAAAAATTCCGTTCCGGTACCGGGAATCGAACCCGGGCCTCCTGGGTGAAAGCCAGGTATCCTAGCCACTAGACCACACCGGACGCGCAAGTTTTACTCGGGGTTTACACCCGGTCCACTCGCTTTCCGTGTCGCACTTTCCCTGTTTGCGAGCATCTTTTCGCGCGCCCATGGCGAGGCGCGCATGGCAAAAGTCACAATTCATTGCTTTATGCCTCGTTGTTACAGCGGTAGGAGGAAAAGCAAAGCTGTAAGTAGTAATATTTATTTACTTATTTCGCAAGTAAATACCTGCTGCCTGTCATCGTACAGCAGGTCATACATTGTGTGACTTTACACGTTATATCGTACGAAATTCAGTATTATTACTAGTACTTTTTTCCTTGAAAATTTCACATAAGAACTGCAAGTAGTAATAACGGGAAGTAAACATTATCACGCTGAGTCGTTGAAGCCTTGAGGATAACAAAGTACAAAGTGTTTTGCTCCTTCGCAAACCCCAGAGCCGTCGATTTAGCTGTGGACGAAAGTAAATTAAATGCCCCGGGTGAGGATCGAACTCACGACCTTAAGATTATGAGACTTACGCGCTGCCTACTGCGCTACCGAGGCAGGTGATCGCCAGGCCTTCTGGAATCTCGGTAAGTACCAAATACCAGTGGTAGAGAGTCTGCACTTCCTGGCTCATTTTTTTCTGTTGCTACACGTGCATTCCCGGCGCGACAGGCAACTTGCGATGCTAGGCCGACGCCAGTATGTACAATAGCGCACAACAGTCCAAACGAGCAGTCGTGCGCGCTGCATGTTTGGTTATTCCCACACGGAAATCCCGCGGTTCATTCTCATGGCTCACGCAGTTCGAGTGCGAAAGACACGCAGCACCACTATCGGAGAAAAAACAAAATGATGCATCGGCCGGGAATCGAACCCGGGCCGCCCGCGTGGCAGGCGAGCATTCTACCACTTAACCACCGATGCTCAGCTAGTTCACAGCTTCCTGGTGCTTTCCGCGGCAGACGTCTGAGGGGAAAGTGGGACTGCCGTCCAGCGCCGTCGCATCCTCTCGAGAGAATGCTACACACGCTGAATCCTGAACTGCACTGCACTGCTTAAAAATGACGCCCGAACGCGATCGCCTAAGTACTCTTGCGGCGCACGCACGCGACGACTCTTGCCAAAGGACGCGAAATGTGCGTAGAGACGCTGTCTGGATGCGCTCGCCTACCCCGTAATGCGCCTACAGCTACGACCACCTTGAGCCGCCGCCGACAGGCGGGAAGCAGACACAGCGCGGCGTGCGCGGACGGAAACCGTGCGGTGGTGGTGTAATGGTCAGCATAGTTGCCTTCCAAGCAGTTGATCCGGGTTCGATTCCCGGCCACCGCAGCCGGCTTTTACTTTTGCGTATGAGTACTTTTGCCACGCGTCTTTAAATTAATGTTTCTTTCCCCCTCTTACTCGCTTTCATGCCACCCTATAGTGTGTGCGTCGATTCCCCTTGAGTCTCGACTTGTCTCGACTTTGCTCAGCTGACGCGAGAGCTGACGCTCTCCAATCGGCCTATATCAAGAGGACAAGCACGCGAAACGACTGAGAGAGGTATGGCGAGGCGGCCACCACATTACTTATGCCTCAAGTAAATACCTGCTGCCTGTTATCATGTATTGTCTGATGTTACATGTTCTGTCAGACAAATTCAGTTTTATTACTAGTACATTTCTTTTTTTTTTTTTTTTCTTTGTTGAAAATTTTACAACACGCTCCTTCATTTCACTGTGGCCGCACGGCGCGACTTGGCATACCGAGAGGCAAAACGTGGCGCCAGTGCCCTTGACCGAATAGCGCTGCAGCTCCGAAACCGAAGAGGAAAGAGTAATACGAATCGAAACCGTCGGCAGTGCCCTGTGTTCGCAGGCGGTCACCCGCCCAAGCACTGACAACGCCCAGCTTCGCGCAGTAGCGGTGATCGGACGAGAAACTTTGTGTTCACCGTGCTGTGACCAGTGAAGTGTTTTAGCGCGTCCCGACAAGTCGCGTTCTGGTCCCCTATCAGCTCCCACACAATGTGACGACTTCTTTGTTACCATACTTCCCCGCCGAAATCGGCGTTGCCTTTTTGAAAGAGTGAAATCGTAGTGGCCCGTGGGGGGATCGAACCCACGACCTTCGCGTTATTAGCACGACGCTCTAACCGACTGAGCTAACGGGCCTCGGGAATTGCTCTGCGTATTGCCATGTAACATTTCTATGGTAGCAGTCCAACAGTGGACCAGCGTCTCTTCTTCCTTTATTCCGCTGCTCGTAGTAATTTCATTGCGTGCCCGTTTCTCTCGACTGTTTTCAGCTGACGTTTATGAACCAGTAGCTATAATGCGAGGAGGACGTGAAACAGCCTTTCGCAGGGTCAAAACTTGTCGTGACTTTTGCCGAAAAATTCCGTTCCGGTACCGGGAATCGAACCCGGGCCTCCTGGGTGAAAGCCAGGTATCCTAGCCACTAGACCACACCGGACGCGCAAGTTTTACTCGGGGTTTACACCCGGTCCACTCGCTTTCCGTGTCGCACTTTCCCTGTTTGCGAGCATCTTTTCGCGCGCCCATGGCGAGGCGCGCATGGCAAAAGTCACAATTCATTGCTTTATGCCTCGTTGTTACAGCGGTAGGAGGAAAAGCAAAGCTGTAAGTAGTAATATTTATTTACTTATTTCGCAAGTAAATACCTGCTGCCTGTCATCGTACAGCAGGTCATACATTGTGTGACTTTACACGTTATATCGTACGAAATTCAGTATTATTACTAGTACTTTTTTCCTTGAAAATTTCACATAAGAACTGCAAGTAGTAATAACGGGAAGTAAACATTATCACGCTGAGTCGTTGAAGCCTTGAGGATAACAAAGTACAAAGTGTTTTGCTCCTTCGCAAACCCCAGAGCCGTCGATTTAGCTGTGGACGAAAGTAAATTAAATGCCCCGGGTGAGGATCGAACTCACGACCTTAAGATTATGAGACTTACGCGCTGCCTACTGCGCTACCGAGGCAGGTGATCGCCAGGCCTTCTGGAATCTCGGTAAGTACCAAATACCAGTGGTAGAGAGTCTGCACTTCCTGGCTCATTTTTTTCTGTTGCTACACGTGCATTCCCGGCGCGACAGGCAACTTGCGATGCTAGGCCGACGCCAGTATGTACAATAGCGCACAACAGTCCAAACGAGCAGTCGTGCGCGCTGCATGTTTGGTTATTCCCACACGGAAATCCCGCGGTTCATTCTCATGGCTCACGCAGTTCGAGTGCGAAAGACACGCAGCACCACTATCGGAGAAAAAACAAAATGATGCATCGGCCGGGAATCGAACCCGGGCCGCCCGCGTGGCAGGCGAGCATTCTACCACTGAACCACCGATGCTCAGCTAGTTCACAGCTTCCTGGTGCTTTCCGCGGCAGACGTCTGAGGGGAAAGTGGGACTGCCGTCCAGCGCCGTCGCATCCTCTCGAGAGAATGCTACACACGCTGAATCCTGAACTGCACTGCACTGCTTAAAAATGACGCCCGAACGCGATCGCCTAAGTACTCTTGCGGCGCACGCACGCGACGACTCTTGCCAAAGGACGCGAAATGTGCGTAGAGACGCTGTCTGGATGCGCTCGCCTACCCCGTAATGCGCCTACAGCTACGACCACCTTGAGCCGCCGCCGACAGGCGGGAAGCAGACACAGCGCGGCGTGCGCGGACGGAAACCGTGCGGTGGTGGTGTAATGGTCAGCATAGTTGCCTTCCAAGCAGTTGATCCGGGTTCGATTCCCGGCCACCGCAGCCGGCTTTTACTTTTGCGTATGAGTACTTTTGCCACGCGTCTTTAAATTAATGTTTCTTTCCCTCTCTTACTCGCTTTCATGCCACCCTATAGTGTGTGCGTCGATTCCCCTTGAGTCTCGACTTGTCTCGACTTTGCTCAGCTGACGCGAGAGCTGACGCTCTCCAATCGGCCTATATCAAGAGGACAAGCACGCGAAACGACTGAGAGAGGTATGGCGAGGCGGCCACCACATTACTTATGCCTCAAGTAAATACCTGCTGCCTGTTATCATGTATTGTCTGATGTTACATGTTCTGTCAGACAAATTCAGTTTTATTACTAGTACATTTCTTTTTTTTTTTTTTTTTTCTTTGTTGAAAATTTTACAACACGCTCCTTCATTTCACTGTGGCCGCACGGCGCGACTTGGCATACCGAGAGGCAAAACGTGGCGCCAGTGCCCTTGACCGAATAGCGCTGCAGCTCCGAAACCGAAGAGGAAAGAGTAATACGAATCGAAACCGTCGGCAGTGCCCTGTGTTCGCAGGCGGTCACCCGCCCAAGCACTGACAACGCCCAGCTTCGCGCAGTAGCGGTGATCGGACGAGAAACTTTGTGTTCACCGTGCTGTGACCAGTGAAGTGTTTTAGCGCGTCCCGACAAGTCGCGTTCTGGTCCCCTATCAGCTCCCACACAATGTGACGACTTCTTTGTTACCATACTTCCCCGCCGAAATCGGCGTTGCCTTTTTGAAAGAGTGAAATCGTAGTGGCCCGTGGGGGGATCGAACCCACGACCTTCGCGTTATTAGCACGACGCTCTAACCGACTGAGCTAACGGGCCTCGGGAATTGCTCTGCGTATTGCCATGTAACATTTCTATGGTAGCAGTCCAACAGTGGACCAGCGTCTCTTCTTCCTTTATTCCGCTGCTCGTAGTAATTTCATTGCGTGCCCGTTTCTCTCGACTGTTTTCAGCTGACGTTTATGAACCAGTAGCTATAATGCGAGGAGGACGTGAAACAGCCTTTCGCAGGGTCAAAACTTGTCGTGACTTTTGCCGAAAAATTCCGTTCCGGTACCGGGAATCGAACCCGGGCCTCCTGGGTGAAAGCCAGGTATCCTAGCCACTAGACCACACCGGACGCGCAAGTTTTACTCGGGGTTTACACCCGGTCCACTCGCTTTCCGTGTCGCACTTTCCCTGTTTGCGAGCATCTTTTCGCGCGCCCATGGCGAGGCGCGCATGGCAAAAGTCACAATTCATTGCTTTATGCCTCGTTGTTACAGCGGTAGGAGGAAAAGCAAAGCTGTAAGTAGTAATATTTATTTACTTATTTCGCAAGTAAATACCTGCTGCCTGTCATCGTACAGCAGGTCATACATTGTGTGACTTTACACGTTATATCGTACGAAATTCAGTATTATTACTAGTACTTTTTTCCTTGAAAATTTCACATAAGAACTGCAAGTAGTAATAACGGGAAGTAAACATTATCACGCTGAGTCGTTGAAGCCTTGAGGATAACAAAGTACAAAGTGTTTTGCTCCTTCGCAAACCCCAGAGCCGTCGATTTAGCTGTGGACGAAAGTAAATTAAATGCCCCGGGTGAGGATCGAACTCACGACCTTAAGATTATGAGACTTACGCGCTGCCTACTGCGCTACCGAGGCAGGTGATCGCCAGGCCTTCTGGAATCTCGGTAAGTACCAAATACCAGTGGTAGAGAGTCTGCACTTCCTGGCTCATTTTTTTCTGTTGCTACACGTGCATTCCCGGCGCGACAGGCAACTTGCGATGCTAGGCCGACGCCAGTATGTACAATAGCGCACAACAGTCCAAACGAGCAGTCGTGCGCGCTGCATGTTTGGTTATTCCCACACGGAAATCCCGCGGTTCATTCTCATGGCTCACGCAGTTCGAGTGCGAAAGACACGCAGCACCACTATCGGAGAAAAAACAAAATGATGCATCGGCCGGGAATCGAACCCGGGCCGCCCGCGTGGCAGGCGAGCATTCTACCACTGAACCACCGATGCTCAGCTAGTTCACAGCTTCCTGGTGCTTTCCGCGGCAGACGTCTGAGGGGAAAGTGGGACTGCCGTCCAGCGCCGTCGCATCCTCTCGAGAGAATGCTACACACGCTGAATCCTGAACTGCACTGCACTGCTTAAAAATGACGCCCGAACGCGATCGCCTAAGTACTCTTGCGGCGCACGCACGCGACGACTCTTGCCAAAGGACGCGAAATGTGCGTAGAGACGCTGTCTGGATGCGCTCGCCTACCCCGTAATGCGCCTACAGCTACGACCACCTTGAGCCGCCGCCGACAGGCGGGAAGCAGACACAGCGCGGCGTGCGCGGACGGAAACCGTGCGGTGGTGGTGTAATGGTCAGCATAGTTGCCTTCCAAGCAGTTGATCCGGGTTCGATTCCCGGCCACCGCAGCCGGCTTTTACTTTTGCGTATGAGTACTTTTGCCACGCGTCTTTAAATTAATGTTTCTTTCCCCCTCTTACTCGCTTTCATGCCACCCTATAGTGTGTGCGTCGATTCCCCTTGAGTCTCGACTTGTCTCGACTTTGCTCAGCTGACGCGAGAGCTGACGCTCTCCAATCGGCCTATATCAAGAGGACAAGCACGCGAAACGACTGAGAGAGGTATGGCGAGGCGGCCACCACATTACTTATGCCTCAAGTAAATACCTGCTGCCTGTTATCATGTATTGTCTGATGTTACATGTTCTGTCAGACAAATTCAGTTTTATTACTAGTACATTTCTTTTTTTTTTTTTTTTCTTTGTTGAAAATTTTACAACACGCTCCTTCATTTCACTGTGGCCGCACGGCGCGACTTGGCATACCGAGAGGCAAAACGTGGCGCCAGTGCCCTTGACCGAATAGCGCTGCAGCTCCGAAACCGAAGAGGAAAGAGTAATACGAATTGAAACCGTCGGCAGTGCCCTGTGTTCGCAGGCGGTCACCCGCCCAAGCACTGACAACGCCCAGCTTCGCGCAGTAGCGGTGATCGGACGAGAAACTTTGTGTTCACCGTGCTGTGACCAGTGAAGTGTTTTAGCGCGTCCCGACAAGTCGCGTTCTGGTCCCCTATCAGCTCCCACACAATGTGACGACTTCTTTGTTACCATACTTCCCCGCCGAAATCGGCGTTGCCTTTTTGAAAGAGTGAAATCGTAGTGGCCCGTGGGGGGATCGAACCCACGACCTTCGCGTTATTAGCACGACGCTCTAACCGACTGAGCTAACGGGCCTCGGGAATTGCTCTGCGTATTGCCATGTAACATTTCTATGGTAGCAGTCCAACAGTGGACCAGCGTCTCTTCTTCCTTTATTCCGCTGCTCGTAGTAATTTCATTGCGTGCCCGTTTCTCTCGACTGTTTTCAGCTGACGTTTATGAACCAGTAGCTATAATGCGAGGAGGACGTGAAACAGCCTTTCGCAGGGTCAAAACTTGTCGTGACTTTTGCCGAAAAATTCCGTTCCGGTACCGGGAATCGAACCCGGGCCTCCTGGGTGAAAGCCAGGTATCCTAGCCACTAGACCACACCGGACGCGCAAGTTTTACTCGGGGTTTACACCCGGTCCACTCGCTTTCCGTGTCGCACTTTCCCTGTTTGCGAGCATCTTTTCGCGCGCCCATGGCGAGGCGCGCATGGCAAAAGTCACAATTCATTGCTTTATGCCTCGTTGTTACAGCGGTAGGAGGAAAAGCAAAGCTGTAAGTAGTAATATTTATTTACTTATTTCGCAAGTAAATACCTGCTGCCTGTCATCGTACAGCAGGTCATACATTGTGTGACTTTACACGTTATATCGTACGAAATTCAGTATTATTACTAGTACTTTTTTCCTTGAAAATTTCACATAAGAACTGCAAGTAGTAATAACGGGAAGTAAACATTATCACGCTGAGTCGTTGAAGCCTTGAGGATAACAAAGTACAAAGTGTTTTGCTCCTTCGCAAACCCCAGAGCCGTCGATTTAGCTGTGGACGAAAGTAAATTAAATGCCCCGGGTGAGGATCGAACTCACGACCTTAAGATTATGAGACTTACGCGCTGCCTACTGCGCTACCGAGGCAGGTGATCGCCAGGCCTTCTGGAATCTCGGTAAGTACCAAATACCAGTGGTAGAGAGTCTGCACTTCCTGGCTCATTTTTTTCTGTTGCTACACGTGCATTCCCGGCGCGACAGGCAACTTGCGATGCTAGGCCGACGCCAGTATGTACAATAGCGCACAACAGTCCAAACGAGCAGTCGTGCGCGCTGCATGTTTGGTTATTCCCACACGGAAATCCCGCGGTTCATTCTCATGGCTCACGCAGTTCGAGTGCGAAAGACACGCAGCACCACTATCGGAGAAAAAACAAAATGATGCATCGGCCGGGAATCGAACCCGGGCCGCCCGCGTGGCAGGCGAGCATTCTACCACTGAACCACCGATGCTCAGCTAGTTCACAGCTTCCTGGTGCTTTCCGCGGCAGACGTCTGAGGGGAAAGTGGGACTGCCGTCCAGCGCCGTCGCATCCTCTCGAGAGAATGCTACACACGCTGAATCCTGAACTGCACTGCACTGCTTAAAAATGACGCCCGAACGCGATCGCCTAAGTACTCTTGCGGCGCACGCACGCGACGACTCTTGCCAAAGGACGCGAAATGTGCGTAGAGACGCTGTCTGGATGCGCTCGCCTACCCCGTAATGCGCCTACAGCTACGACCACCTTGAGCCGCCGCCGACAGGCGGGAAGCAGACACAGCGCGGCGTGCGCGGACGGAAACCGTGCGGTGGTGGTGTAATGGTCAGCATAGTTGCCTTCCAAGCAGTTGATCCGGGTTCGATTCCCGGCCACCGCAGCCGGCTTTTACTTTTGCGTATGAGTACTTTTGCCACGCGTCTTTAAATTAATGTTTCTTTCCCCCTCTTACTCGCTTTCATGCCACCCTATAGTGTGTGCGTCGATTCCCCTTGAGTCTCGACTTGTCTCGACTTTGCTCAGCTGACGCGAGAGCTGACGCTCTCCAATCGGCCTATATCAAGAGGACAAGCACGCGAAACGACTGAGAGAGGTATGGCGAGGCGGCCACCACATTACTTATGCCTCAAGTAAATACCTGCTGCCTGTTATCATGTATTGTCTGATGTTACATGTTCTGTCAGACAAATTCAGTTTTATTACTAGTACATTTCTTTTTTTTTTTTTTTTCTTTGTTGAAAATTTTACAACACGCTCCTTCATTTCACTGTGGCCGCACGGCGCGACTTGGCATACCGAGAGGCAAAACGTGGCGCCAGTGCCCTTGACCGAATAGCGCTGCAGCTCCGAAACCGAAGAGGAAAGAGTAATACGAATTGAAACCGTCGGCAGTGCCCTGTGTTCGCAGGCGGTCACCCGCCCAAGCACTGACAACGCCCAGCTTCGCGCAGTAGCGGTGATCGGACGAGAAACTTTGTGTTCACCGTGCTGTGACCAGTGAAGTGTTTTAGCGCGTCCCGACAAGTCGCGTTCTGGTCCCCTATCAGCTCCCACACAATGTGACGACTTCTTTGTTACCATACTTCCCCGCCGAAATCGGCGTTGCCTTTTTGAAAGAGTGAAATCGTAGTGGCCCGTGGGGGGATCGAACCCACGACCTTCGCGTTATTAGCACGACGCTCTAACCGACTGAGCTAACGGGCCTCGGGAATTGCTCTGCGTATTGCCATGTAACATTTCTATGGTAGCAGTCCAACAGTGGACCAGCGTCTCTTCTTCCTTTATTCCGCTGCTCGTAGTAATTTCATTGCGTGCCCGTTTCTCTCGACTGTTTTCAGCTGACGTTTATGAACCAGTAGCTATAATGCGAGGAGGACGTGAAACAGCCTTTCGCAGGGTCAAAACTTGTCGTGACTTTTGCCGAAAAATTCCGTTCCGGTACCGGGAATCGAACCCGGGCCTCCTGGGTGAAAGCCAGGTATCCTAGCCACTAGACCACACCGGACGCGCAAGTTTTACTCGGGGTTTACACCCGGTCCACTCGCTTTCCGTGTCGCACTTTCCCTGTTTGCGAGCATCTTTTCGCGCGCCCATGGCGAGGCGCGCATGGCAAAAGTCACAATTCATTGCTTTATGCCTCGTTGTTACAGCGGTAGGAGGAAAAGCAAAGCTGTAAGTAGTAATATTTATTTACTTATTTCGCAAGTAAATACCTGCTGCCTGTCATCGTACAGCAGGTCATACATTGTGTGACTTTACACGTTATATCGTACGAAATTCAGTATTATTACTAGTACTTTTTTCCTTGAAAATTTCACATAAGAACTGCAAGTAGTAATAACGGGAAGTAAACATTATCACGCTGAGTCGTTGAAGCCTTGAGGATAACAAAGTACAAAGTGTTTTGCTCCTTCGCAAACCCCAGAGCCGTCGATTTAGCTGTGGACGAAAGTAAATTAAATGCCCCGGGTGAGGATCGAACTCACGACCTTAAGATTATGAGACTTACGCGCTGCCTACTGCGCTACCGAGGCAGGTGATCGCCAGGCCTTCTGGAATCTCGGTAAGTACCAAATACCAGTGGTAGAGAGTCTGCACTTCCTGGCTCATTTTTTTCTGTTGCTACACGTGCATTCCCGGCGCGACAGGCAACTTGCGATGCTAGGCCGACGCCAGTATGTACAATAGCGCACAACAGTCCAAACGAGCAGTCGTGCGCGCTGCATGTTTGGTTATTCCCACACGGAAATCCCGCGGTTCATTCTCATGGCTCACGCAGTTCGAGTGCGAAAGACACGCAGCACCACTATCGGAGAAAAAACAAAATGATGCATCGGCCGGGAATCGAACCCGGGCCGCCCGCGTGGCAGGCGAGCATTCTACCACTGAACCACCGATGCTCAGCTAGTTCACAGCTTCCTGGTGCTTTCCGCGGCAGACGTCTGAGGGGAAAGTGGGACTGCCGTCCAGCGCCGTCGCATCCTCTCGAGAGAATGCTACACACGCTGAATCCTGAACTGCACTGCACTGCTTAAAAATGACGCCCGAACGCGATCGCCTAAGTACTCTTGCGGCGCACGCACGCGACGACTCTTGCCAAAGGACGCGAAATGTGCGTAGAGACGCTGTCTGGATGCGCTCGCCTACCCCGTAATGCGCCTACAGCTACGACCACCTTGAGCCGCCGCCGACAGGCGGGAAGCAGACACAGCGCGGCGTGCGCGGACGGAAACCGTGCGGTGGTGGTGTAATGGTCAGCATAGTTGCCTTCCAAGCAGTTGATCCGGGTTCGATTCCCGGCCACCGCAGCCGGCTTTTACTTTTGCGTATGAGTACTTTTGCCACGCGTCTTTAAATTAATGTTTCTTTCCCCCTCTTACTCGCTTTCATGCCACCCTATAGTGTGTGCGTCGATTCCCCTTGAGTCTCGACTTGTCTCGACTTTGCTCAGCTGACGCGAGAGCTGACGCTCTCCAATCGGCCTATATCAAGAGGACAAGCACGCGAAACGACTGAGAGAGGTATGGCGAGGCGGCCACCACATTACTTATGCCTCAAGTAAATACCTGCTGCCTGTTATCATGTATTGTCTGATGTTACATGTTCTGTCAGACAAATTCAGTTTTATTACTAGTACATTTCTTTTTTTTTTTTTTTTCTTTGTTGAAAATTTTACAACACGCTCCTTCATTTCACTGTGGCCGCACGGCGCGACTTGGCATACCGAGAGGCAAAACGTGGCGCCAGTGCCCTTGACCGAATAGCGCTGCAGCTCCGAAACCGAAGAGGAAAGAGTAATACGAATTGAAACCGTCGGCAGTGCCCTGTGTTCGCAGGCGGTCACCCGCCCAAGCACTGACAACGCCCAGCTTCGCGCAGTAGCGGTGATCGGACGAGAAACTTTGTGTTCACCGTGCTGTGACCAGTGAAGTGTTTTAGCGCGTCCCGACAAGTCGCGTTCTGGTCCCCTATCAGCTCCCACACAATGTGACGACTTCTTTGTTACCATACTTCCCCGCCGAAATCGGCGTTGCCTTTTTGAAAGAGTGAAATCGTAGTGGCCCGTGGGGGGATCGAACCCACGACCTTCGCGTTATTAGCACGACGCTCTAACCGACTGAGCTAACGGGCCTCGGGAATTGCTCTGCGTATTGCCATGTAACATTTCTATGGTAGCAGTCCAACAGTGGACCAGCGTCTCTTCTTCCTTTATTCCGCTGCTCGTAGTAATTTCATTGCGTGCCCGTTTCTCTCGACTGTTTTCAGCTGACGTTTATGAACCAGTAGCTATAATGCGAGGAGGACGTGAAACAGCCTTTCGCAGGGTCAAAACTTGTCGTGACTTTTGCCGAAAAATTCCGTTCCGGTACCGGGAATCGAACCCGGGCCTCCTGGGTGAAAGCCAGGTATCCTAGCCACTAGACCACACCGGACGCGCAAGTTTTACTCGGGGTTTACACCCGGTCCACTCGCTTTCCGTGTCGCACTTTCCCTGTTTGCGAGCATCTTTTCGCGCGCCCATGGCGAGGCGCGCATGGCAAAAGTCACAATTCATTGCTTTATGCCTCGTTGTTACAGCGGTAGGAGGAAAAGCAAAGCTGTAAGTAGTAATATTTATTTACTTATTTCGCAAGTAAATACCTGCTGCCTGTCATCGTACAGCAGGTCATACATTGTGTGACTTTACACGTTATATCGTACGAAATTCAGTATTATTACTAGTACTTTTTTCCTTGAAAATTTCACATAAGAACTGCAAGTAGTAATAACGGGAAGTAAACATTATCACGCTGAGTCGTTGAAGCCTTGAGGATAACAAAGTACAAAGTGTTTTGCTCCTTCGCAAACCCCAGAGCCGTCGATTTAGCTGTGGACGAAAGTAAATTAAATGCCCCGGGTGAGGATCGAACTCACGACCTTAAGATTATGAGACTTACGCGCTGCCTACTGCGCTACCGAGGCAGGTGATCGCCAGGCCTTCTGGAATCTCGGTAAGTACCAAATACCAGTGGTAGAGAGTCTGCACTTCCTGGCTCATTTTTTTCTGTTGCTACACGTGCATTCCCGGCGCGACAGGCAACTTGCGATGCTAGGCCGACGCCAGTATGTACAATAGCGCACAACAGTCCAAACGAGCAGTCGTGCGCGCTGCATGTTTGGTTATTCCCACACGGAAATCCCGCGGTTCATTCTCATGGCTCACGCAGTTCGAGTGCGAAAGACACGCAGCACCACTATCGGAGAAAAAACAAAATGATGCATCGGCCGGGAATCGAACCCGGGCCGCCCGCGTGGCAGGCGAGCATTCTACCACTGAATCACCGATGCTCAGCTAGTTCACAGCTTCCTGGTGCTTTCCGCGGCAGACGTCTGAGGGGAAAGTGGGACTGCCGTCCAGCGCCGTCGCATCCTCTCGAGAGAATGCTACACACGCTGAATCCTGAACTGCACTGCACTGCTTAAAAATGACGCCCGAACGCGATCGCCTAAGTACTCTTGCGGCGCACGCACGCGACGACTCTTGCCAAAGGACGCGAAATGTGCGTAGAGACGCTGTCTGGATGCGCTCGCCTACCCCGTAATGCGCCTACAGCTACGACCACCTTGAGCCGCCGCCGACAGGCGGGAAGCAGACACAGCGCGGCGTGCGCGGACGGAAACCGTGCGGTGGTGGTGTAATGGTCAGCATAGTTGCCTTCCAAGCAGTTGATCCGGGTTCGATTCCCGGCCACCGCAGCCGGCTTTTACTTTTGCGTATGAGTACTTTTGCCACGCGTCTTTAAATTAATGTTTCTTTCCCCCTCTTACTCGCTTTCATGCCACCCTATAGTGTGTGCGTCGATTCCCCTTGAGTCTCGACTTGTCTCGACTTTGCTCAGCTGACGCGAGAGCTGACGCTCTCCAATCGGCCTATATCAAGAGGACAAGCACGCGAAACGACTGAGAGAGGTATGGCGAGGCGGCCACCACATTACTTATGCCTCAAGTAAATACCTGCTGCCTGTTATCATGTATTGTCTGATGTTACATGTTCTGTCAGACAAATTCAGTTTTATTACTAGTACATTTCTTTTTTTTTTTTTTTTTCTTTGTTGAAAATTTTACAACACGCTCCTTCATTTCACTGTGGCCGCACGGCGCGACTTGGCATACCGAGAGGCAAAACGTGGCGCCAGTGCCCTTGACCGAATAGCGCTGCAGCTCCGAAACCGAAGAGGAAAGAGTAATACGAATTGAAACCGTCGGCAGTGCCCTGTGTTCGCAGGCGGTCACCCGCCCAAGCACTGACAACGCCCAGCTTCGCGCAGTAGCGGTGATCGGACGAGAAACTTTGTGTTCACCGTGCTGTGACCAGTGAAGTGTTTTAGCGCGTCCCGACAAGTCGCGTTCTGGTCCCCTATCAGCTCCCACACAATGTGACGACTTCTTTGTTACCATACTTCCCCGCCGAAATCGGCGTTGCCTTTTTGAAAGAGTGAAATCGTAGTGGCCCGTGGGGGGATCGAACCCACGACCTTCGCGTTATTAGCACGACGCTCTAACCGACTGAGCTAACGGGCCTCGGGAATTGCTCTGCGTATTGCCATGTAACATTTCTATGGTAGCAGTCCAACAGTGGACCAGCGTCTCTTCTTCCTTTATTCCGCTGCTCGTAGTAATTTCATTGCGTGCCCGTTTCTCTCGACTGTTTTCAGCTGACGTTTATGAACCAGTAGCTATAATGCGAGGAGGACGTGAAACAGCCTTTCGCAGGGTCAAAACTTGTCGTGACTTTTGCCGAAAAATTCCGTTCCGGTACCGGGAATCGAACCCGGGCCTCCTGGGTGAAAGCCAGGTATCCTAGCCACTAGACCACACCGGACGCGCAAGTTTTACTCGGGGTTTACACCCGGTCCACCCGCTTTCCGTGTCGCACTTTCCCTGTTTGCGAGCATCTTTTCGCGCGCCCATGGCGAGGCGCGCATGGCAAAAGTCACAATTCATTGCTTTATGCCTCGTTGTTACAGCGGTAGGAGGAAAAGCAAAGCTGTAAGTAGTAATATTTATTTACTTATTTCGCAAGTAAATACCTGCTGCCTGTCATCGTACAGCAGGTCATACATTGTGTGACTTTACACGTTATATCGTACGAAATTCAGTATTATTACTAGTACTTTTTTCCTTGAAAATTTCACATAAGAACTGCAAGTAGTAATAACGGGAAGTAAACATTATCACGCTGAGTCGTTGAAGCCTTGAGGATAACAAAGTACAAAGTGTTTTGCTCCTTCGCAAACCCCAGAGCCGTCGATTTAGCTGTGGACGAAAGTAAATTAAATGCCCCGGGTGAGGATCGAACTCACGACCTTAAGATTATGAGACTTACGCGCTGCCTACTGCGCTACCGAGGCAGGTGATCGCCAGGCCTTCTGGAATCTCGGTAAGTACCAAATACCAGTGGTAGAGAGTCTGCACTTCCTGGCTCATTTTTTTCTGTTGCTACACGTGCATTCCCGGCGCGACAGGCAACTTGCGATGCTAGGCCGACGCCAGTATGTACAATAGCGCACAACAGTCCAAACGAGCAGTCGTGCGCGCTGCATGTTTGGTTATTCCCACACGGAAATCCCGCGGTTCATTCTCATGGCTCACGCAGTTCGAGTGCGAAAGACACGCAGCACCACTATCGGAGAAAAAACAAAATGATGCATCGGCCGGGAATCGAACCCGGGCCGCCCGCGTGGCAGGCGAGCATTCTACCACTGAACCACCGATGCTCAGCTAGTTCACAGCTTCCTGGTGCTTTCCGCGGCAGACGTCTGAGGGGAAAGTGGGACTGCCGTCCAGCGCCGTCGCATCCTCTCGAGAGAATGCTACACACGCTGAATCCTGAACTGCACTGCACTGCTTAAAAATGACGCCCGAACGCGATCGCCTAAGTACTCTTGCGGCGCACGCACGCGACGACTCTTGCCAAAGGACGCGAAATGTGCGTAGAGACGCTGTCTGGATGCGCTCGCCTACCCCGTAATGCGCCTACAGCTACGACCACCTTGAGCCGCCGCCGACAGGCGGGAAGCAGACACAGCGCGGCGTGCGCGGACGGAAACCGTGCGGTGGTGGTGTAATGGTCAGCATAGTTGCCTTCCAAGCAGTTGATCCGGGTTCGATTCCCGGCCACCGCAGCCGGCTTTTACTTTTGCGTATGAGTACTTTTGCCACGCGTCTTTAAATTAATGTTTCTTTCCCCCTCTTACTCGCTTTCATGCCACCCTATAGTGTGTGCGTCGATTCCCCTTGAGTCTCGACTTGTCTCGACTTTGCTCAGCTGACGCGAGAGCTGACGCTCTCCAATCGGCCTATATCAAGAGGACAAGCACGCGAAACGACTGAGAGAGGTATGGCGAGGCGGCCACCACATTACTTATGCCTCAAGTAAATACCTGCTGCCTGTTATCATGTATTGTCTGATGTTTCATGTTCTGTCAGACAAATTCAGTTTTATTACTAGTACATTTCTTTTTTTTTTTTTTTTTCTTTGTTGAAAATTTTACAACACGCTCCTTCATTTCACTGTGGCCGCACGGCGCGACTTGGCATACCGAGAGGCAAAACGTGGCGCCAGTGCCCTTGACCGAATAGCGCTGCAGCTCCGAAACCGAAGAGGAAAGAGTAATACGAATTGAAACCGTCGGCAGTGCCCTGTGTTCGCAGGCGGTCACCCGCCCAAGCACTGACAACGCCCAGCTTCGCGCAGTAGCGGTGATCGGACGAGAAACTTTGTGTTCACCGTGCTGTGACCAGTGAAGTGTTTTAGCGCGTCCCGACAAGTCGCGTTCTGGTCCCCTATCAGCTCCCACACAATGTGACGACTTCTTTGTTACCATACTTCCCCGCCGAAATCGGCGTTGCCTTTTTGAAAGAGTGAAATCGTAGTGGCCCGTGGGGGGATCGAACCCACGACCTTCGCGTTATTAGCACGACGCTCTAACCGACTGAGCTAACGGGCCTCGGGAATTGCTCTGCGTATTGCCATGTAACATTTCTATGGTAGCAGTCCAACAGTGGACCAGCGTCTCTTCTTCCTTTATTCCGCTGCTCGTAGTAATTTCATTGCGTGCCCGTTTCTCTCGACTGTTTTCAGCTGACGTTTATGAACCAGTAGCTATAATGCGAGGAGGACGTGAAACAGCCTTTCGCAGGGTCAAAACTTGTCGTGACTTTTGCCGAAAAATTCCGTTCCGGTACCGGGAATCGAACCCGGGCCTCCTGGGTGAAAGCCAGGTATCCTAGCCACTAGACCACACCGGACGCGCAAGTTTTACTCGGGGTTTACACCCGGTCCACCCGCTTTCCGTGTCGCACTTTCCCTGTTTGCCAGCATCTTTTCGCGCGCCCATGGCGAGGCGCGCATGGCAAAAGTCACAATTCATTGCTTTATGCCTCGTTGTTACAGCGGTAGGAGGAAAAGCAAAGCTGTAAGTAGTAATATTTATTTACTTATTTCGCAAGTAAATACCTGCTGCCTGTCATCGTACAGCAGGTCATACATTGTGTGACTTTACACGTTATATCGTACGAAATTCAGTATTATTACTAGTACTTTTTTCCTTGAAAATTTCACATAAGAACTGCAAGTAGTAATAACGGGAAGTAAACATTATCACGCTGAGTCGTTGAAGCCTTGAGGATAACAAAGTACAAAGTGTTTTGCTCCTTCGCAAACCCCAGAGCCGTCGATTTAGCTGTGGACGAAAGTAAATTAAATGCCCCGGGTGAGGATCGAACTCACGACCTTAAGATTATGAGACTTACGCGCTGCCTACTGCGCTACCGAGGCAGGTGATCGCCAGGCCTTCTGGAATCTCGGTAAGTACCAAATACCAGTGGTAGAGAGTCTGCACTTCCTGGCTCATTTTTTTCTGTTGCTACACGTGCATTCCCGGCGCGACAGGCAACTTGCGATGCTAGGCCGACGCCAGTATGTACAATAGCGCACAACAGTCCAAACGAGCAGTCGTGCGCGCTGCATGTTTGGTTATTCCCACACGGAAATCCCGCGGTTCATTCTCATGGCTCACGCAGTTCGAGTGCGAAAGACACGCAGCACCACTATCGGAGAAAAAACAAAATGATGCATCGGCCGGGAATCGAACCCGGGCCGCCCGCGTGGCAGGCGAGCATTCTACCACTGAATCACCGATGCTCAGCTAGTTCACAGCTTCCTGGTGCTTTCCGCGGCAGACGTCTGAGGGGAAAGTGGGACTGCCGTCCAGCGCCGTCGCATCCTCTCGAGAGAATGCTACACACGCTGAATCCTGAACTGCACTGCACTGCTTAAAAATGACGCCCGAACGCGATCGCCTAAGTACTCTTGCGGCGCACGCACGCGACGACTCTTGCCAAAGGACGCGAAATGTGCGTAGAGACGCTGTCTGGATGCGCTCGCCTACCCCGTAATGCGCCTACAGCTACGACCACCTTGAGCCGCCGCCGACAGGCGGGAAGCAGACACAGCGCGGCGTGCGCGGACGGAAACCGTGCGGTGGTGGTGTAATGGTCAGCATAGTTGCCTTCCAAGCAGTTGATCCGGGTTCGATTCCCGGCCACCGCAGCCGGCTTTTACTTTTGCGTATGAGTACTTTTGCCACGCGTCTTTAAATTAATGTTTCTTTCCCCCTCTTACTCGCTTTCATGCCACCCTATAGTGTGTGCGTCGATTCCCCTTGAGTCTCGACTTGTCTCGACTTTGCTCAGCTGACGCGAGAGCTGACGCTCTCCAATCGGCCTATATCAAGAGGACAAGCACGCGAAACGACTGAGAGAGGTATGGCGAGGCGGCCACCACATTACTTATGCCTCAAGTAAATACCTGCTGCCTGTTATCATGTATTGTCTGATGTTACATGTTCTGTCAGACAAATTCAGTTTTATTACTAGTACATTTCTTTTTTTTTTTTTTTTTCTTTGTTGAAAATTTTACAACACGCTCCTTCATTTCACTGTGGCCGCACGGCGCGACTTGGCATACCGAGAGGCAAAACGTGGCGCCAGTGCCCTTGACCGAATAGCGCTGCAGCTCCGAAACCGAAGAGGAAAGAGTAATACGAATTGAAACCGTCGGCAGTGCCCTGTGTTCGCAGGCGGTCACCCGCCCAAGCACTGACAACGCCCAGCTTCGCGCAGTAGCGGTGATCGGACGAGAAACTTTGTGTTCACCGTGCTGTGACCAGTGAAGTGTTTTAGCGCGTCCCGACAAGTCGCGTTCTGGTCCCCTATCAGCTCCCACACAATGTGACGACTTCTTTGTTACCATACTTCCCCGCCGAAATCGGCGTTGCCTTTTTGAAAGAGTGAAATCGTAGTGGCCCGTGGGGGGATCGAACCCACGACCTTCGCGTTATTAGCACGACGCTCTAACCGACTGAGCTAACGGGCCTCGGGAATTGCTCTGCGTATTGCCATGTAACATTTCTATGGTAGCAGTCCAACAGTGGACCAGCGTCTCTTCTTCCTTTATTCCGCTGCTCGTAGTAATTTCATTGCGTGCCCGTTTCTCTCGACTGTTTTCAGCTGACGTTTATGAACCAGTAGCTATAATGCGAGGAGGACGTGAAACAGCCTTTCGCAGGGTCAAAACTTGTCGTGACTTTTGCCGAAAAATTCCGTTCCGGTACCGGGAATCGAACCCGGGCCTCCTGGGTGAAAGCCAGGTATCCTAGCCACTAGACCACACCGGACGCGCAAGTTTTACTCGGGGTTTACACCCGGTCCACCCGCTTTCCGTGTCGCACTTTCCCTGTTTGCGAGCATCTTTTCGCGCGCCCATGGCGAGGCGCGCATGGCAAAAGTCACAATTCATTGCTTTATGCCTCGTTGTTACAGCGGTAGGAGGAAAAGCAAAGCTGTAAGTAGTAATATTTATTTACTTATTTCGCAAGTAAATACCTGCTGCCTGTCATCGTACAGCAGGTCATACATTGTGTGACTTTACACGTTATATCGTACGAAATTCAGTATTATTACTAGTACTTTTTTCCTTGAAAATTTCACATAAGAACTGCAAGTAGTAAT